>NC_091129.1:164681114-164708614 GCF_040183065.1 Periplaneta americana | reverse complement strand
TGGTCAGTTTCCTTCACCCTTTATTGTAGCCTATATATTACCGACTAGTTACGTATTAATCAGACTTGAGATGTATACAAGACAGACAGACAGACAGACTAGATAGATTAGATTAGATTAGATTAGATTAGATTAGACATATAGATTAGTTTAGGTAAGTAAGCAGGCATAGACAGACAGACAGACAGACAGACAGACAGACAGACAGACAGACAGACAGACAGACAGACAGACAGACAGACAGACAGACAGATAGATAGATAGATAGATAGATAGATAGATAGATAGATAGATAGATAGATAGATAGATAGATAGATAGATAGATAGATAGATAGATAGATAGATAGTCATGGATGTTGCACATATTTTGCCAAGGATGTTACAGATGAGTTAATATCCTTCATTTTTTTCAGTTTCAAAACAACTGTGACATTTCTAAGTCAAAATAATCACTTGAACTGTAAGGTTACTAATTGTTATTAACAGGGAACGGATTTATATGGACTAAAAATATATGAAATATGTAAATATATATGTAGTTATTTTTACCAAAATATGGAATTAAATATGGATTTTTACCAAAATATGGAATTAAATATGGACTTAAAATTATAAAAAAATGACTATGTACGTTAAATATTGGTACATTTTAATCAAACTAAACAAAAAATATAATGGACGTACCTTATCTTCCAATGTAGTTTCAACAAAACACAATTTTTATTGTCTGTTACCATAACAATAGGTTACAAACATTTCTTTCAAGTGCTGAAAAGTGAATCTTCTTCTATTGTCTCTGAGGATAGATTTATACTGACTAAAAGAGCGTTCGACGTCACAAGAAGTAACTGGTACATAATTCAATTTCACAATGTCTGCTGGGGATAAGTCCAAGTTAATCTTCACTGTTGATTCACCACTCATCACAGCAACAACCTTTTGTAGTTCTTCATATCCAGGGTTTTTTGAAAGTACAGTGTCCACCTTAGCTCTTACTGCATCTGCAACTTTACCTCTACCACGATTCAGTTGTTCCACAGTACTATTTATAATTTCAAAACTTTCAGATAGTGAAAGGTGCCTATTTTGGAGACTTTTGAGCGTTTTTATGATGCATGAAAATGTATGCTGAATGTGAGCTAAGTCATTCTTCACACTTATGTCACAGGTAACTGTTTTCGCAGTATCAATTGAGACTGCATCTTCAGAGTCCAATGCAAGGAGAACATTGTTAATAGAGTCTATATGTTCGGCATAATATTCAACTGCTTCTAGCCATGTACCCCATCTAGTTAAAATTGGCTTTGGTGGCAATGGAATTTCAGGGTACATTTCTTTCAACACGTTAACTCTACTGGGAGCTTTGAGAAATACTTTTTTCACTGATGAAATCAACAAATCTACTTTAGGGAAATTGTCTCTGACCACTTCTGCCACACGATGAAATGCATGCGCCACACAAGTAAAATGAATCAATTTAGGATATACAACAGATAATGCTTGTCCAGCTTTGACCATATAAGGGGCAGCATCGCTAATAAAGAATAACACATTATCGTACATAATACCCTTTGGCCACAGGATACCCATAGCTTCGTTGAACAGTTTAACTATAGTTTTGTTATTGCACTTTTCTAGAACATCACAATGTAAAAGAATTCGTTCAGAATATTGTTCACTTAACAAACCGATAACTACATTACCAACAAGTCTACCTTCTTTGTCGGGAGTCTCATCAATGGAAACCCAAATTGAACTATCTTTAATTTCATCTCTTATCTTCTGTATTGTCTCATCGTAGATGGATGGAGCATACGTCTTCCTAAGTGTTGACTCATCCGGGATTGTATGTTGAGTATATTTTTCAAGGAATTCCCTGAAGACCTTATTCTTTAGTTTGTAGAGAGGAATATCAGCAGAGATGAGAGAACGGCACAGGTCGATGTTAAACTCAGATCTTACATTCGATGTTGTTGGTTGTGTTAAAAACAATTGTCTCTGCTTGGAATTTAGTTGTTTGTTGGCCTGATGTTTACTAGTTGTAATGTGTTGTTGCACCAGGAACTTTTGTGTAGATGATACTGCACACTGACACAAATTACAAAATAATATTTTATTGTCAGTTGATAAACCATCTTCTTTAAATTCTGAAATGTAACTTGTTAGTTTTGATTTTAAATTGACTGAATGACGTACTTTTGGCATATTTACCGTCTTTATAGTATGATTTACAAAACTGAACCTATGTGTACTCTGACTGGCATTTAACTGTTGAGCTGCACAACTGAAGTCTGTTAAAAATTTTAAATTAAATTAATACAGTTTTGTAACTTACTTTCCCATTGTTGATAGGACTGCTAATTTTCAAATAACTCTGATGTTAAAGGGATTACTGAACATGTGTTTAAATCTCTATTGTTGAAATGTATTTTTAAAAGTTAATGGAATTTTGTTTTGTTTTATTGTTAAACCTAATATAATATGGACTGTTTTATATGAAATATGGAAAATATATGGAAATTAACGAAAATATGTACTAAACTCTAAAATATGGAAAAATATGGAAAATAAAAGTAGGATTTTTCAACCCTACACATTGTGAAACATAAAGATAATGCAAAATATAAATTATATTAGCTTTATAAGTAAATATGTATTTACATATAAATCCTTTCCCTGGTTATTAACCCACATACTTAAAATAAATGGCAGAAATAATGTAGTGCAGAGTAAAAAGTTCATTGATCCTAGAGCTCTGGAATTACAGTGCAGGTTCTCAAAACATTTCTTCAACAATAACTGTTTGAAAAACGTACATTAACAGCTAGCTGATCTCTCTATGAATAAGTGTTGCAAACCTTAGGGAAAGAAAATGTACCCATTACCTAGTCAAGACCACTTAGATTCAATGCTCATAAAATTTATAAAATATTTTCCCTTTGAAAATAAAGCATTGGAATATTTAAATTTAGATCCTTATCTATGTCTTACACTAATAGTAAACAAATATTTCTGAAAATACCTTTTCATTGGAATTCCCAGTTTTCCTGGAATGGCTGTATAGTATATTATACACTCAGGACTCAGGAGGTTAATTTTTGCACGCTTGTACTGAATCACCCGATATTTAAAATTTGCCTGAATACAGTTACCTGTTATAGGATAGAAATAAAGCTCCACTTTCATATAAAGAATGAAATGCAATTCTGCCAGACTTGTTGCTGGGAACTCTATCGCTTAGCCACGGAAGAGGGCAGCACAGCTTCATACCTCTGAGCATGCCGAGGATGGAAGTGTGAAATGGAAGATTTAACACGTGTACACACATAATGGGTCTTGTTAACATGAACAAATCTCGCACAGGGACTGGAATGCTGGGTAACGGCTACACACTCATTATTATAATTCATCCCAGCAAGTAATGTACGTATTCCTCACAGCTATTGTTCTACGGCTCCTGGGAACTGTTCTGCTACACGAGCAAAAGCAACGGGAAGCGAAATCTCATGTAGGGAGTCCAACTGGGACTCGCTAGGAGTCTAGTAGACTATCATTCCTTTTATTGTATCACAGAGGCGATCTGCTGCTGTTTCGTTAATGATGTTGCTACAACTCTTAAATTGTTTAAGAAAAGTTGACATGTTTAATTAATATGCGACTAATTACAGAAGTACAATTTTATGGAACAATGGGTCAGATTGTTCTAAAACCCACAAATGCAATAAAACTCCTTTTGCAACTAGTCGTATACGATCTTTTATCGTCCACACCTGTGGAGTAACGGTTAGCGCGTCTGGCCGCGAAACCAGGTGGCCCGGGTTCGATTCCCGGTCGGGGCAAGTTACCTGGTTGAGGTTTTTCCGGGGTTTTCCCTCAACCCAATATGAGTAAATGCTGGGTAACTTTCGGTGCTGGACCCCGGACTCATTTCACCGGCATTATCACCTTCATCTCATTCAGACGCTAAATAACCTAAGATGTTGATAAAGCGTCGTAAAATAACCTACTAAAATAAAAAAATAAAAAAAAACTATCTTTTATCTACGTGCTTCAAGTAAATTCGTAATAAAATTTACCCCGTGTTCAATTTTGAATGGGACCTTCCGGCACATTTTCTATTTATCCATGAGGTCATCATCACGGAGCGAGTTCAATCCTCAAGGCATAGATAAACAATGTAGTCCATCTCTGTCATTGGGAATCAGCATTGTTCTTTTGTTTTTTCAACAAATGAATGCGGCCGCGTATTAAAAACAAGAAATAAATGTCATCCATATTATCATTACAACCAAACTTCATTTAATTATAAAAAAATATTTCTCAAGGGCAAAATGAATGTTACAAGAGAGCATTAGTCTACAATTTATTCTTGAAATTTACCTCCGCCCTGGCGTTGTAATTGCAGAGGAGTATCGTTATAATGTTGATCATAGCGTAAATTAATTCCTGAACAATGGCTTCTATTACAGCAACTTCCTCTACGAAACCTTCTCAGAATTGTTTGTAGGTAAATTCTTGTTTACATGACAAAATATTAAATGTTTTCCACACGCACATAATTACAAAATAGAAAAATTAAGTGCGAAACTCGCATATTCTAAAGTATCACAAATTATTAAATCGGTAAAATCGCCTATCTTTGGTCAGATTCGGCGTCGTGAACGTAAAAACAAATGACGCAAGCTTCCATTCAAAAGTGAACACGGAGTATAATCCAGTATGCAATGTTAGCGTTTCATAATAACCATATTATAGCAAAGTAAAATGAACAACACTGATATTAACACCATTCGATTCGCTTGCATAATGCAGGAAGAAAGTGGAATAAAAGATTTTTCTTATATCAAAATATAATGAAGAAACGGCAAATAGAGCCACTATAGTCTTATTACGGTAAAGTCAAGAAAGTTATACGAAACAGAGACTCGGCAAATATGAATCGAACATAAGGCCTATAACGAACTCGGTATATTTTAGTTTACGGTACGTGCTTCATTTCTACGTATTGTTGGATACCTATGGAGTAGGTCGAAGTTTGTAATATTCTCATGTTCGAACATTTCATGACATAGTAGCGATTGCTTAATTGTATGACTGTACGAAACTAACATTAAAAACACTGAATAATGGAAACAATCTGAAATAAGTAACATCTGACGTCTCAACCATGCGAGTATTGATTCTTGTCATTGTTGGCCGTGTTCAGTAAGGACATCTTTATATTACATTTCCAAAATTAAAATGGAGAATACAGCTAAAGCCATTTCATGCAGGAAAAGCTAACGACGCCTACAACTGAGGATGTTAATTGGTGTAGAAATCTAGCATGTGCGGGAAATAGCCAACAAATCTTGCCTGGAACCCTCTGTGACGGACATAGTTATCGCTCTTTAAAATCCGTCGTCTGAGTCTGAGAAACTTCAGTTCACGCTAACCAATGGAGTACCGATTGTAAATCACATATATACTGTATTATTGGTAACATATGATATTAAAATATATCAGACTTTAATTTTAATGTATGAAATTTATTCTATTTGCTTTAATAATACGTTAATTTGTTCTCCATAAACCTGTAAATGAAATGTGTATAATAAAGTAGGTATTACGTAAAATACGAACATTAATTACATTATATTTTCATATGACTCGGTCCTTGTTAAAAGGCACTAAGTCAATTCTTCACGAAATATACATTCTGGATGTAACAGAGGATAAAACAAACCATAATTATACTTTCTATATTAGTATTATCATGGTGAGTGATATCCCTGATCACACATAGGCCTCTGTCAGATTGGACATTTCCATGGCAACATATAAAAGAGAACAATCGCTAGGATCTCCACTGCCAAAAATGAACTTCTGGTAACGACCGCTAGATGGAAGTATAGTTGCAAGCTATGTAGGGCTCTGAGTTCTGCAGTCACAACTGGCCTACGTCTATGTTCATGATACAACGGAGTGGGCTATGGAAATTCAGCTCTCCTTGGCAACGGTTTTGTTGTGAATTGTTTTGTATCTTTGTGCTTGTTCATATCACGTCGGGGTCACCAATATAGTAGCTAGAATACAATATACTGAGTAAATGAAACTCAAGAACAGTTTTTATTTCTCGTCAGAAAAGATACAAAACAATTCACAACAAAACCGTTGCCAAGGAGAGCTGAATTTCCATAGCCCACTCCGTTGTATCATGAACATAGACGTAGGCCAGTTGTGACTGCAGAACTCAGAGCCCTACACCTATTACTCCAATACAATTCTTTTTCTTTATTTCTTTTTCCATTCATTGTATGACCTGGTACCGAGATAATAGTCTCATGACCTTTGGCCTATGTGTGATAAATAGTGTAAGCATGAGTCTTCTTAAGGGTTTTCCTTACTTTTGTAAAACCAGAAGAAAGGAGCCAAAGCAATAATTCTATCAGAGTATAACGTGATTTCTTTCGCAGAATTGATATCAGTTGATCAGTCTGCTATATGTGATCACGATTATCATGATATTGAAAGAAATGACTTACTGCCTTTTAACAACGACCGATTCATATAGGCTATTATTTCTTCTGCATTAGACTATATCTGTTATTCAGAAAAATGTTTCTAGCGCGGAAAAGTTTCATTTTCTTATTGAAGTATAATAGTCATACAATAGTAATATACGTTACAAGAGCGGTATGTTGACGTTTTCATGTTCGAAGAAAATATTGAAAAAGCGAAACGTAGTTGAGCTTTTTTAATTTCCGAGAACATGAAAACAAACATACCGCTCGTGTATCGTACATTATTTTCTGCGAAGATCGTTTATTACATACCTGAAAGGCGAATTTCTAATTAGTTGCAATGAAATCTCCATGTTGGTTTCTGTTTAATGACGGCAACTTCGGAAAACCAAAATATCTTTCTTCAACATTGTTGCTGTAAAATGTTTTCTGTGTTTACTATACTCCAGCAGGCCGTGATATACGTCTGTCTTTTTTTTCCCCCAGTCTATAAATGCGAACTTAAAACAAACGGTAAGGTTATGTAATGATTTATTTTTCATTTTAATATTTTAACAATATTATTTATGTAACATATTGCATCTGGAATGTTGTTGATTTTTTCACGGCTTCCTTAATGTTACTTGTATCAGGAATGCAATAAGTTTCGTGGAGTAGTAGACTTTACTTAATTTTTGCAAATATTTAAAAACAATAATTAACATTGCAATTTAGGTGAAATTGCAGTGGTAAGTTTCCAATTTATAATGATTACTATGTTAAACGTCTCTAAAAATGATATGTTAAAAGCCTAAAGCAGTAAAATGAATGTCGCGCTTAAGCGGTAAGAAGAGGGAAATTGTTATGTGTGTTACGTTGGGAATACTGAATGTGGTATTTCACACTTACCGCGTATTGGTTCTGTGCGGAAAACAAGCAAATACGCACGATCTCGCACAAAAATATTTAGATGGAAAAATTTCGAAAACTTTACTTGTTGAAACTTTTCTGCGCCAGAAACATTTTTCTGAGCAGCAGATATAGGCTAATGCAGAAGAAATTTCAGTAAATCAGCCGACTCCTGCAATAATTTCATTATTGACCTGAGCTAGTGGAGAGCTCGGAGTGTTTTCGCGCTCGAACCTTTGCTTGGGTAACGGCAGTGACCCAGATTTTTATCGACGTGTTGTTTCACGTGTGACATTTCGGCAGAAACCCACAAACTAACCTATCCAATTTATTTCTCTGTCTGTTATTCCGTGTCCACAAACTTGTTTCCCTGGAGATCGACTTCATTCTTACGGAAGGTGTTTGCTCTACTGCATACATTGAACCTGATGAATTCAACAATTGTCTTTTTTGTTTACATATTTTGATATTTTATAATCAATTGTTCTAGTAAAGTAAAATAGATTTTGTGAAAAATGACGTAAGATACTGTAGAAATAAACGGCAGGAATTATGATGCGTTCATAATTATTAATTTGTATTTGTTTTTTTATTTGTTTTTTTTATTTGTTTTTTTTTTCCATTTTCAATTTTTAATTTGTAATTACACTTGTACCTTGCATTTGTTTCTGTTTTATCTCTTTTTTCATGTTATATGCAATTCTGTGTTTTTTTAAACAAATCTGTACTGTCTATTGTAATTGGGGCTTTGCCCTGTTATAGACATAAATAAATAAATAAATAAATAAATAAATAAACGGATAAATAAATAGATATATAGATAAATAAATAACAAAATAAATAAATAAACGGATAAATAAATAGATAAATAGTTAAATAGATAGATAAATAGATAAATAAATAACTAAATAAATAAATAAACGGATAAATAAATAGATAAATAGTTAAATAGATAGATAAATAAATAAATAAACGGAAAAATAAATAGATAAATAGTTAAATAGATAGATAAATAGATAGATAAATAGATAAATAAATAACTAAATAAATAAACGGATAAATAAATAGATAAATAGTTAAATAGATAGATAAATAGATAAAGAAATAAATAAATAAACGGATAAATAAATAGATAAATAGTTAAATAGATAGATAAATAGATAAATAAATAACTAAATAAATAAATAAGTAAATAAATAAATAAACGGATAAATAAATAGATAAACAGTTAAATAGATAGATAAATAGATAGATAAATAGATAAATAAATAACTAAATAAATAAATAAACGGATAAATAAATAGATAAATAGTTAAATAGATAGATAAATAGATAAATAAATAACTAATTAAATAAATAAATAGATAAATAGTTAAATAGATAGATAAATAGATAAGTAAATAACTAAATAAATAAACGGATAAATAAATAGATAAATAGTTAAATAGATAGATAAATAAATAACAATAAATAAATAAACAAATAAATAAACGGATAAATAAATAGATAAATAGTTAAATAGATAGATAAATAGATAGATAAATAACTAAATAAATAAATAACTAAATAAATAAATAAATAAATAAATAAATAAATAAATAAATAAGAAAGACGTTCCGTCCAACTGGTATACAAGTCTGGTGGGAGCAAACTTTGATGTGCATTAGAAAGAAGTTTAGTCGCACAGATACTTCGTAAGCCCCAGGAAGCAGGCAGTGCGCATGATCAGACATACAACGAAACAAAACTAATTTTATTACCTTAACTAGTCCGCTTATGAACCAGGTCGTTCGTCCTCTGAGCATGAGCACTGCCTCATTTGTATAAAGGAACTGTGCGAAAAATACTTTTTTCTAAGATCGTACAGTAGTTAATATTTTCTTTTCAGACTGGCGGGAGAAAAAGTTGAATAATCCGCCAATCGGTTAATAGGGTGACGGATAATCGGGGTTGTATAAGTAAATTCCTAGGTTAATACTCGTACGTACAAATTCTGCTTTTCTTCTAATCTTAAGATACGAGACAATGCTACGTTCCCTTCCCTTGATTACGCTTCTGAAAGGCAGTGGAAAAGAAATCAACGCGAAAGTAAGAGAAACAAATTACGTTAAGAGAAACACGTGGACCGTCTCAGAGCAGATTGCACCTTGGTCCACTGGGGAGTGGTAGTAAGTGGCCGTCTTCTCCAGTTAATGCAATTAGGAGCCTATACTCCACAATGGGAAGTGGTGAGATTCCCTTTCGAACAGGGAGGAGGGTAACAGAGAATACGACAGAAGGTGGTAAGGCGGTGGAGTGAGTGTTGGAAGGTTAAACGTAATTACGCAACAATGTCGAGAAAGCATAGCTGATAGGGAGGAGGAGTGGGTGTAATAGGAAGAGATGGGGAGGGGGTGACAGCGGGGACGACGGAGCAAGGGCACAAACGAACCTACGAACGTTAATTACATTCTGGAGAAATGCAATTACAGAACCGTGTATTCCATCGGCAGCAGCGTTGTGATTACAGCCATTTCGATACTGCCGTCGATGGCACTACAGTTACTATCTTTCCGGACCATATTACAGAGCCCTGTCAGATTGCTTCGTGATAGGAGCAGTTCACGACACTCACCTGCGGTCTAGCACCGACGTCACCACTTTCATAGATGTCGCGTCTTTCTACTGTAGGACAAGCGTTTGAACGTCGCAGTGAGCTACTGATGACTCTGATAAAATAGCTAGCTATTTTCTTTTCATCTTTTTTCATTATACGATGTATTAGTCTCTAGTAATTCTCTTTCCAGATAACACTACCTTTCATAAGAGGCAACATAATGCAGCAATGACTTTTAAACTTAATACAGTATGAGTTCTAAGCAAATAAAATCTGTCACTCAATGTAGACAAGTTTCTGACATACACAGTGAGCGGCATATCGTCGTAGTTTTTATGAAACCTTCTATGTGACAGTGACGTACAGAAAATAATTTTTCAGGACGAAGAAAATAGTACATTATGCAACGAGCCTATAATGAAGGTAATTAAGAAGCGAGTATGGATATTTATGAAACGAGCGCAAGCGAGTTTCATAATTTTCATACGAGCTTCTTAATTACCATTATAGGCGAGTTTCATACGACTTTTTATGCTCGACCATATTTCTAACTTGATATTATTAATTTTCTTTGTATCTGACCTTGGCCAATGTCCCGTATGTTGTGAGATGTGCGCAGAAGCGAAAGTATTGATTTTTTCCGAGGAACAGATGTTCACAATGACCTTGCTAGACCATAAGAACCTACAGAGATAACATTAAAAATAAATTAGACATTGAAAAACGAGATGACAAATTGAATTTATTTGAATATTATCTACAATTAACGCTAATTATTATAGTAACAGAACATAACCTTCTGCGACAGTATTGGATTTCCAGCCTCCGTGACTTTTCGCTAATTCTCTTTCGATTGCATATCCGAGAATAATCGATACTTGCGGTTTTATAACGGTAGAAAGCTGACCTGTCATTGGCTGAACAGTTGTAACCTGAGTCGTCATTGGCTGAAAGACCTGACCTTTAATGAGTAGGTGTACTTTAATGAGGTCCATTAAAGGTCTGCTACCAGGTATATAATTACTACTTTTCGGCATGGTCGAGCATAAAATTATTTAAAAATCAATGGACGTACATAAGAATATGAAATAATTAGGTAGAAAACGTTGGTGAATATGATGAACATAAATGACATCATCGAGGATCAGCTTAATTAATTTTATGCTCGACCATGCCGAAATGTAGTAATTATACATCTGGTAGCAGCCCTTTAATGGACCTCATTAAAGTACACCTATTCATTAAAGTTCAGGTGTTCCACCAATCAGAAAACACCATTGTAGCAATATGAAAGCGCAAGTATCGATTATTCTCGGATATGCAATCGAAAGACAACTAGCGAAATGTCACGGAGGCTGGAAATCCAAAACTGTCGCAGAAGGTTATGTTCTGTTACTATAATAATTAGCGTTAATTGTAAATAATATTCAAATAAATTCAATTTGTCATCTCGTTTTTCAATGTCCAAATCAATTTCAAGGTTATATGAAGATTAATGTTCATTTTACTCTCTAGATTATATCAAGGTCAATGACATTTGT
Source organism: Periplaneta americana (assembly GCF_040183065.1). Classification (NCBI taxonomy): domain Eukaryota; kingdom Metazoa; phylum Arthropoda; class Insecta; order Blattodea; family Blattidae; genus Periplaneta; species Periplaneta americana. The sequence continues at coordinate 164,697,085 of NC_091129.1, read as the reverse complement.
TCCTCGAAAAAAATCAATACTTTCGCGTCTGCGCACATCTCACAATTTACGAGATATTGCACAAGGTCAGTTCCGCTCCTCAGTCAGATAAGAATAACATGAATACTTATTAATAATTTCAAGTTAGAGATATGGTCGAGCATAAAAAGTCGTATGAAACTTGCCTATAATGGTAATTAAGACGTTCGTATGAAAATTATGAAACTCGCTTGCGCTCGTTTCATAAACATTCTCGCGTCTTAATTACTATCATTATAGGCTCGTTGCATAATGTACTATTTTATTCCCCCTGAAAAATTATTTTCTGTACTGTCACACAGGAGGTTTCATAAGAAGAACGAAGATATGCAACTTACCGGCATTATAACAGCTCGTAGCGCATGTTTAGTCGGGAAATGCGACCGCTCTCTCGTACGGGAGGAAAACGAATCGGCGGTAAACGGCGATGATTCAGGTCTATAGTCCCATACGTATAATGCGTCGGTAAGAGGTAATAACAAACCGTTCAAAGAATGTAGAAAAAAATGCTACATGTTCAATTTTTTTATGATCGGAGAAAACACGTTTTGAAACGATGCTTCTCATATATTTTGCTTATTTTCATTCAAACAGCAAAACATTTTTATTTTACAAAAGAAAATGTGTATTCGTTCAATAGCCGGCATGTATAAAACAGATTCTTGTAGTCCTTTCTTTCAAAAGCACAAAATATTGATCTTCCCTTGTGATTATATATATATTTTTCTAAAGATGACCTACGTAGCAAATCAAGGTAAATTCTCATGAAATGTCAACAACACAAGTTTTCCCTGGAGTTCATTTCATAATAATTATTTTAAAAATATGAAAACTTTAAAACTTCTAATAATACTCGTGTTAAAAAAAAAGAAAAAGGTATAAGTATATAGAGTGTGGTGTAACTTGGGTTACCGTACGGTCCTTTTACAGCGTGATAAGCCTATTCGCCTTCGTTGTTATGATTTGTACTACATTCAACTGTCCTTGGACATTATTACACCTACCCGAATTTATTGAATGTAATAATAATAATAATAATAATAATAATAATAATAATAATAATAATAATAATAATAATAATAATAACTATCTGTACCCGTGCGCTCCGCTGCACCCGTTAGAAATAAATATAAAGTAATTACATAATTAAAATAGGACGTTTGATCCAGGGAACATTCGTGTTTGATAGAAGGATAAATCGTTTAATATGTTACTTAATTTAAATTGCATCCAAATAATTAAAATGCGATCATTTTGGCCCAGAGACACTCATTTGGTGCAATGACAATTCCTTCAACATGTTTCTTAATTTTTATTACATGCAACCATAGTTTAATGAAGATTGACATCATTTAGATTTAATGTGTATATTTTATTTTACTTGTTATAGGTTTCCATTGAATTATGGTAATAACTTAATTTTAACCCTTGTTTTCTACGTATTCAGTATATGGCGCTTGGCCCACTATGGTTCTGAACCCTTCAAATAACTTAAATTATATTATATAATTATTACATTATATTATATTATATTATATTATATCAGAAGTTACTGTAATAACATTATAGCATTATGTCCATCTAGAGAAACTACACTTTCCAATGGTGAAATAATAATTAATTATACAAATCGGTTAATTTAGCTTCCGATATTACTTCATACAAACACAGAAACATTCTCTGTAGGCTATCTTTCATAGCTTTCGATTGTTGCTGTCCAAGGCCCCTTATAGACGAAGTCATTTGTTTTTTAATTCATTACACGGCCTTAGATGGCAGTTATTTTAATTTTAAAACTCATTTATCTCATTAAATATCAGTCCTATCAAAATTTTTCAAGGAATAAAACTTATCAGAAATTATTTTTGAAGAAACTTTTGTTATGTAACATTTTTCACAAATATCAATAATAAGCGAGATATTTCGATTTATTTAATCCAGGCCCCCTTATAACCCTCCTTTTAAATAATGTATTTTGAATGACATATAGCCTAAAATCTAAGTTACAACGAACTTGATTTATATTCCAATTTTCATCGAAATCCGTTCAGCCATTATCGCGTGAAAAGGTAACAAACATACAGACAGACAGACAGACAGACATACAAACAAAAATTTCAAAAAAGCGATTTTCGGTTTCAGGGTGGTTAATTATATATGTTAGGACCAATTATTTTTGGAAAATCGAAAATTACCAGAAAAATTTCGGCTACAGATTTATTAGTATAGATAATAATAATAATAATAATAATAATAATAATAATAATAATAACAATAATAAAATTATGGTTTATTTAACGACGCTCGTAACTGCACAGGTTATATCAGCGTCGCCGGTGTGCCGGAATTTTTGTCCTACAGAAGTTCTTTTACATGCCAGTAAATCTACTGACATGAGCCTGTCGCATTTAAACACACTTAAATGCCATCGATCTCGGCCGGGATCGAACCCGCAATCTCGAGCATAAAGGCCAGCGCTATACCAACTGCGCTACCGAGGGCGACTAGTAATAATAATAATAATAATAATAATAATAATAATAATAATATGAAAGAATCCTTCAACATATTCAAGTCTAAACTCTCCTAGAAAATTCGTATACATGCAGATATCAGTATTATTAAGGAAAAGTGGTGTACAAGAACATAGTTATTTTAAAGTAAAGACACAAAAAATTATTGGAAAAATTGTGTAAAATATTACGTTGTTAAACAAATAATTTAGTTCAGGAGGTTGTCTACAACACCATAAATAACACTCGTGCTGTATCAATTGTTCAAAAAAGCAAGGTCACAGTGATATGCTGAAAGGCAAAATGTGGAAATGTTGGAAAAACCAATGGATTTCATTTCGCAGTAATAGTGCAGGGTAATGGAAATGGGCTTACACTTGTTCTACGCCGCGTCTTTGGCAAGCGCTAAACCCTAGGGGCCGTATTCATAGACATTCTTAGCGCGGGCTTCCGGTGGATGATCGGCGAACTAACGTTCTTCGTATTCATAAACCAGTGTTAGCGATATGATATGATATGAATCCTGTGCAAGTAATCACTCGATAGCCGGGGATAGTTTAGCACGCTCGTAGCGCGGGCTAGCGAAATGTCTATGCATAGCACCCTAGTTTTTTATCTAGGACCTAGGCGATCCGGATTAGATTCCTGACCTGTTCTTGATGGAATTTGTGGTGGGCAATGCAAAATAATAATTTTAATTTTATTCACTTATGTTTAAAGATATGGTTGCCAAAATCTTATTTCGAAATTTTATCAGGAAGTGCCACACACTCTTCTTTATAATCGTTTCCTTTTCCGAAAGTTACAATTTTCTACAATTAACGACAATTAAAAGAAAAATTTCAGATAAAGTTACGAAATTTTGTACACCCCTAGACTGAACTGAAAGGAAAAGGTATTGAACATTGAACATTAAACGTAACAAAACAACAACCCTTCTCGTTTCTTACAAACATCTCAAGAAACAAACAGGGTGCACACATTCCCATACATTGACATTCGCCAGTTCAAAAACATTTTCAACGGTAACTTCGAAACGAATCGAAACAAGACATAGGTTGTTTAACCTATGTTAGATCTATCACCCCTCAGAGTTTGTCGCAGAGGTTTTGAATCACCCTGTACAGAAGAGCGGTGTGGCACCATAGTATTTAATAATTACTTTGGGACACTTCCTGATGAAATTTGGAAATACGCTTTTGGCAACTGAATGTTTGAATATCAAAGAATAAAATAAAAATTAAACTAAAAAAACTCGAAGTTTTGACCTTTTCATAACGTCTACCTTTAAATGATGAAATAATAAACATGTGTACATCTTTAATTACTTTAAATGTCAGATATCTTATGACTGTGACAAAGATCTAGAGCAGAAAGTAGGCCTGTATGTTATCTTTGAAACAATTTGATGTATTTTAAAAATTTAAATCAGAAAGATGCCATGTTAACATTTTTTTTATAAAGTACTGACGGCACTTATGTATGGAAGTAAAAATTGGACAGTTATTAGATATAGAAAATAAAAGAAAGATATTAGCTGCAGAAATACACTTTTTCTAAGAATTACATGAGGTTACAACTTGAGAGATCATGCCTGCAATAAAAAATACGAAAAGAGTTACAAAAGTTTAATTGAAAACAAATTATAAAATGAACTGGACAGAACATATCCAACCAGAAAACAAAAGTAATTCCAGAATACAGCAGTTTATTCATTTTCTAGTGTCTGCTCTTATACTACTGAATTAATGCACACACCTACGATGCTATTCAAATTTATATCCAAATTCGTCACAAAACTTATTTATTCGTAATTTGTATGTGTGTAGGAGTAGCTTCATTCTGTGAGTAGGGTCAGCTTGAATCTATTTCTATGTTATGCAAACATAAGATCCACAACTCCCAGATGTTCGAATCTCTCTCGATGTTTTTATAACGTTACGTCATTTATGAAACAAGGTTTGAGGAAGATGGAATCAAAACAAAACAAAACTGCCTTAAGGTCCTTACGTAACTCTTGTTATCGATAGCCACGACCGCGTTTCGAAATTCTATTCCCTTACGAACTGCATTCGGATTTGAATAAAATGCATTATGGAAGAAAGGGGAGAGAAAATCAATAGCAATCCTCAACGAACCCGAAAAAATCTAGCATCCAGAGCACAGTGTATGAAAGAATAATTTCTAAGATTTGAAATTAATGTCTTTAAAAGGTTTGTGAATCGACTGTTGATAACATGCTCACGAAGTCAATTTGATGAAATTAACCACATTTTATACATAACTTTCACGAAGAGCAAAGGGATATAAAAACTCGATAGAATATAAATAAGAAGTAAGAAGGATATATAGCGCTGAAGGCATAAAATAGCAAATAGAACGGGAGCGAATCCAAACTCTAAACGGGGACGCTTAATATTCATCCGTCACGGCATCAACGCTGCGCGGTGTTCGGCGGGGGGAAAAGGGGTTGAAGAGAAGTCATATGGCTCCCCGTGAGAGAGTAGAATTCGCTCTTGGTGTCCAGCCCTGATAACAGACGATCTATGATAATGACGCAGACTTCTCATAATACATTCACTGAGATTTCAATCCTTTATCAAGTTAAGAATTATATGTCTGTTTAGACTTTATTTACACAGTTTCCGGAATTAATTAGCTCAACGGCTCTTTGTTCCGATCACTTCATTTCGAATCCACACTATCATATTTAAGGCGGGTCACAAAGTTAATAAGTTACATATTTTAAATTTAAATTTAGTTTGTATTTCAGCAAGAGTACTCTATTAATGTGAGTTAAGAAAAAAACATTAACTAGAACATTAATGTGTTGGCGTCGCGTAACTATGAGGATTCGAGTACGCGTAAGAAGCGACATAAGTAGCATAGATTAATTATATTTCACTTGGGGTGTAATGTAAGCAGTAACATGAGCTGCAAAAGGATAGAAATGGCAAAGGAAGCTTTTAATAGAAAAAGGAGCATCTTCTGCGGACTCTGGAGAAAGAACTAAGGAACATATTAGTGAAGTGCTTTGTATGGAGTGTAGCATTGTATGGGGCAGAAACGTGGACATTACGACGAAATGAAGAGACTCGAATAGAAGCATTTAAAATGTGGATTTGGAGAAGAATGGAACGTGTGAAGTGGACAGACAATAAGAAATGAAGCTGTGTTGGAAAGAGTGGGTGAAGAAAGAATGGTGCTGAAACTGATCAGAAAGAGGAAAAGAAATTGGTTGGGTCACTGGCTGAGAAGAAACTGCGTACTAAAGGATGCACTGGAAGGGATGGTGAACGGGAGAAGAGTTCGGGCAGAAGAAGATATCAGATGATAGACGATATTAAGATGTTGATCATATTAGGAGACAAAGAGGAATGCAGAAAAATAGGAAAGATTGGAGAAAGCTGAGTTTGCAGTGAAAGATCTGCTTTTGGGCAGAACACCAAATGAATGAATGAATTATATTTAGTAAACGAGAAAAAAGCGAAACGAACGACTATCACCACGTTTCTTAACGAAAGAAAATTATCTTAAATATGCCTCTGCATTAAATTCATGCACCATGAGCTGGGATGGTTCCCTTGTTAGTGGGGTGACGTACACATTACCGTTCCTATAGAAAATTCCAGATGTGAACAGGGGGCGCCGAAACAAAAGAGAAAGGGTGCTTTTACTAGATGTCGTTCATGCCAATACGAACACAGCGAATACGATTTAAAACTTCAGCACGACAGACTGGAAGCAAAACTGTATATCGCTGTCACGAGGATGAGTGAAGTGAGGTTACGTCTACCCTAGCACCTAGCCAATCAGAGCGCCCGGATACTGTGAAGGTCACGGATCCTTTATTCTCATCTGGAATTTACTATAGTATTCTGTTTTATTTCGTGATGCGTGCATAGTCAGACTGTATTATTTAAAATCCTGCTGTAAAGTGTGCTGGTTAAAATGCAAAAGAAGATAAATCCCGCATCCCTGTAATTATTGAAATTTATTGTAGGTTATATTATACAGCATATCACTGCCACCGAGTGCATAACCAATTGCAGTACTAATACATACAAACATACATGTTACATCGTTAATTTTAACGTGAAACGTTTATGCTGGAAAATCAAATGGATAAAACGTTAAGGAAGCTTAAACACCTGACGTCACATGCTTAGCAACGGCAATGAGTTACGTCACACTTTTCTGACGACGCTTGCTTAACAACTGACTTGCATTGATATGGTGCTTGCTAGAGGGATAGACTTACTTTATATTTATTATTTCTTTTATCAGAGGCGGCTCTCCAACAAATCAATTCAGGTGAAACACAACAATTCCGTTGTAAATACTTGTACAGATCTATGATATATATTAAATGAAAAATAACAATTAATAAACCTAATATAACACATAAATATTTTACTTTCAAACATATTCACAATTCTTATAAAAAAGAATGAAACTTCTTAAAAATCTAAATATCACAATAACATCCAACACAGAACATGAAGATTTCACCCAATTACACGGATCCTACGAACTTCCTGTTAGCTTTCTTTTTACTTTACTTTCATGTGCACATTTGTAATTAGGCTAACTTGACTAGTAGATGCTGAATATGAACAAATTCCTTCCTATTGGTTGAGCCTACGAGGAATTGGAATACAGTAGAACCACTATTATCCGTCGTAATGAAGGGAGTGAACTGAACGGTTAATCGGAAAAATCGGATAATCCGTACTATAAAATATATTCGTACATTGAGTGAATAATGTTTACACTTTAGTAACTTCATCCATAGTTTTGTATTGAACACGCTAGTGGATCGAAGTTCACTAATTTAAGTCTGGTTATTAAGAACGGGTTTTTAAGAGGCAACAAATCGTCTTGTAATGGCTGTCAGTGGGAATATAGGAATAGTGGAGGTCTCGTGTCGTAGATTTACATACTTTATACACTTTATCCCGATTTTTATTAAATTGAACACTCTTGAGACCCCAATCTCGCATTCTGAGTTGAACCACATTTTCTCGTTCTCCAAACCACTCAGTTATTTGTACTTTTTTATACTTAGCACAACACGATTTTTTTAAAAGCAAGGAAGTCATTTTACATGGAATTTATACAGTACGACAACTCCAACAGTAAACCATTCTGTGTAAGGGTAAAGTCTTGTAATAACCATCTCTAGAGAAAATAACGTGCTAATATAATGTACAGTACTTCGTATATAGAAAAAAAAGCGACATAAACACAGTCGGATAATCCGCCAATCGGTTAATAGGGTGACGGATAAACGGAGTTCTACTGTATAGGCTACACACACAGATATGACGGACATCACAAGCTATTTTCTCGGTATCAGGGATGTCCAAAACATGAATTTCCATTCAAATAACGAAATCGGTTTCTTACAGCGCCACAATACATTGTCCTTATACTTCATATAACGAGAAAGTCTTGTTACGAGATGAAATGCGGGAGTTGAGCAGCAAGGGGAAGTTGGTTTGTTATATGAATGCTTACATCATGTAACGCAGTATGTGTAGGCCTACTATTCATTGAAACATATGCAGACTTCATCAGTTTCTGGTCATTGTTCTTGTGCTTAGGAAGTGAGAAATATAGCAATTGAACATAATTCGTGCTAGATTAAGCAATTATTAGTAGTTACTTTATTAAAATAATAAGTATATTTTAATTTCCATACGCATAATATTGTAACTAATGTTTTCGGCATGAATAATAACCTGTCTACTGAGATGATTATCTGAGCGATGTTTTAGGGGGCGGATGTTGATGAAAAGTCATCTTCTTATTTTTCACATTAGGACGATGCCTATTAATATAGAAATCCTTTCTATGTCAATATCAACGTAAAAAAAGTTATTTCTTATGTTGTATTTTTTGACGTTTTTGAACTAATAGGCCATTTTTATATTTTTTATCGGCATTTTTGGGTCATTTTTAATACTTTGAAGAACTTATAGATCATTTGGAACGTATTTTACTTTCTTCTTTACCGATAGGTCTGTTAAATCATTTTCTAACAAAATAGGTCAGTAGTAATTATCTACTGAATAAGTGAACAACAGTGAAGTTTGAGTTTTATAGTTTGGAACAGACTCTAAAGACCATCCCTCATTCCACTGAAGGCTTTATTTCACACAACGGAAGTAATATAAAATACTTGACAGCAGCTTAGTTTAAGTGAGGAGTTTGACCGTTACTGTCCTTTTGTCGGTACGAGGATGTCTTTAGAATTTATGTTTGGAAGGGGGGAAACTTTCACAACGTCCTGGACAAGACCTTGTGCGAAATCGTGCGTATTTGCTTGTTTTCCGCACAGAACCAATACGCGGTAAGTGTGAAATACCACATTCAGTATTCCCAACGTAACACACATAACAATTTCCCTCTTCTTACCGCTTAAGCGCGACATTCATTTTACTGCTTTAGGCTTTTAACATATTATTTTTAGAGACGTTTAACATAGTAATAATTATAAATTGGAAACTTACCACTGCAATTTCACCTAAATTGCAATGTTAATTATTGTTTTTAAATATTTGCAAAAATTAAGTAAAGTCTACTACTCAACGAAACTTATTGCATTCCTGATACAAGTAACATTAAGGAAGCCGTGAAAAAATCAACAAGATTCCAGATGCCGATGTTATTACTGCAATATGTTATATAAATAAAATTGTTAAAATATTAAAATGAAAAATAAATCATTACATAACCTTACCGTTTGTTTTAAGTTCGCATTTATAGACTGGGGGGGGGGGGAGACAGACGTATATCACGGCCTGCTGGAGTATAGTAAACACAGAAAACATTTTATAGCAACAATCTTGAAGAAAGCTATTTGGTGTTCCGAAGTTGCCGTCATTAAACAGAAACCAAGATGGAGATTTCATTGCAACTAATTAGAAATTCGTCTTTCAGGTATGTAATAAACGATCTTCGCACAAAATAATGTACGATACACGAGCGGTATGTTTGTTTTCATGTTCGCGGAAATTAAAAAAAGCTCAACTACGTTTCGCTTTTTCAATTTTTTCCTCGACCATGAAAACGTCAACATACCGCTCTTGTAACGTATATTACTATTGTGTCCACAACATGGTTCGGAAGGCTGTCTACGTTATAAAACAGTATTTTTAACACAAATATTGCAAGAATGTATGCTGCGCCCACAATTTGTTTTGTCATTCACACTCCCTCATTTTGAAGATTTGGTAACAAAAGTGAAGCGCGGAAGGAGGAGACGGAGAATGAAGGCACTGACATGGACCAACCCTGATTGAAACATATTGTAAACCCTCATTAAAATCTATAGTTTTCCCTTAAAACCTTCATTTTGTTGCATGTTTTTTCCTTTATATTAGCCAAATTTCAGGAAGTTGCCTCCTTTCTCCGAGAGATCTGCAGGGCAGTCATTGAAACAATGTGACTAATTTTTAAGAAGTTGTGGTGCGAGTACGATGAGTAATATTTAAATGTCATTTTCTTTTAATTCTATGTCATTTTTAAATTAGTTTAAGGGCATTTTAATGATCATTTTAAGTAGATTTTTAGGTCATCAACATCCGCCGCCTATTTATAATAATCAACACCCAGTGAAAAAGATCACATTCCTTCTCTTGAGTAACCAATACGTACAAAGCTGGAAGCTACTCGATCTTAAATCTCGTTAGGTAACAATATTGTAAAAATAAGTCATTCTGAGTAGGCTAGGTACCTGCAGTCCGTGTGTGAGCTCCAGTTCTTCAAAGCTCTAGGAAGAAAGGGAATTCCATAATGTTCCTTGAAGCACATGTGGGTGAAGCGGCTTGAAGAGGAAAGGGAAACCAGTATGTCCCATGTCGTGAAACAGGCGCCAGTAGGTAGTGTGTTGTGATCACGAAAAAATGTCTTGTTGGAGTGGACATTGTTTACTTGACAGGATTCCAAGTAAACTAGATAACGATACTGATACTACAGACTTTTACAGAAACCGAACTAATGTATTATAATATATTTCATTCCATGACAAATGACTAGCGAAAAAGGCTAACACATGTAAGAATATGCGAAGTTACCATAATGTATTGCGTACATTTTGCTTTCCTTGAGAATTGAGCGATATGAAGGCTCAATGAAAAGCTAAATAGAAATAAACTTTCGACACAACATACTGCAGAGCGCAAAAGCAAAATAAACACGAAGGTGGAATTTTTTCATTATAGGTTTTTGTGTGCCGTAACAATTCAGCTTTTTGTCATGTTGGAAACGACATATTGACCTAAATAAAAAAGTGGTCTCATTCTTGACTCAACAATTAGGTTTGAAATTAATGAAGATCAACCAAAGAGAGTACATGAAGAGAAGCGCTCTATTTGAAGAGCAACCGAAGCAGTACATGAAGAGAAGCGCTCTATTTGAAGAGCCACCGAAGCAGTACATGAAGAGAAGCGCTCTATTTGAAGAGCAACCGAAGCAGTACATGAAGAGAAGCGCTCTATTTGAAGAGCCACCGAAGCAGTACATGAAGAGAAGCGCTCTATTTGAAGAGCAACCGAAGCAGTACATGAAGAGAAGCGCTCTATTTGAAGAGCAACCGAAGCAGTACATGAAGAGAAGCGCTCTATTTGAAGGGCAACCGAAGCAGTACATGAAGAGAAGCGCTCTATTTGAAGAGCAACCGAAGCAGTACATGAAGAGAAGCGCTCTATTTGAAGAGCAACCGAAGCAGTACATGAAGAGAAGCGCTCTATTTGAAGGGCAACCGAAGCAGTACATGAAGAGAAGCGCTCTATTTGAAGAGCAACCGAAGCAGTACATGAAGAGAAGCGCTCTATTTGAAGGGCAACCGAAGCAGTACATGAAGAGAAGCGCTCTATTTGAAGAGCAACCGAAGCAGTACATGAAGAGAAGCGCTCTATTTGAAGAGCAACCGAAGCAGTACATGAAGAGAAGCGCTCTATTTGAAGAGCAACCGAAGCAGTACATGAAGAGAAGCGCTCTATTTGAAGAGCAACCGAAGCAATACATGAAGAGAAGCGCTCTATTTTAAGAGCAACCGAAGCAGTACATGAAGAGAAGCGCTCTATTTGAAGAGCAACCGAAGCAGTACATGAAGAGAAGCGCTCTATTTGAAGGGCAACCGAAGCAGTACATGAAGAGAAGCGCTCTATTTGAAGGGCAACCGAAGCAGTACATGAAGAGAAGCGCTCTATTTGAAGGGCAACCGAAGCAGTACATGAAGAGAAGCGCTCTATTTGAAGAGCAACCGAAGCAGTACATGAAGAGAAGCGCTCTATTTGAAGAGCAACCGAAGCAGTACATGAAGAGAAGCGCTCTATTTGAAGAGCAACCGAAGCAGTACATGAAGAGAAGCGCTCTATTTGAAGAGCCACCGAAGCAGTACATGAAGAGAAGCGCTCTATTTGAAGAGCAACCGAAGCAGTACATGAAGAGAAGCGCTCTATTTGAAGAGCCACCGAAGCAGTACATGAAGAGAAGCGCTCTATTTGAAGAGCAACCGAAGAAGTACATGAAGAGAAGCGCTCTATTTGAAGAGCAACCGAAGCAGTACATGAAGAGAAGCGATCTATTTGAAGAGCAACCGAAGCAGTACATGAAGAGAAGCGCTCTATTTGAAGGGCAACCGAAGCAGTACATGAAGAGAAGCGCTCTATTTGAAGGGCAACCGAAGCAGTACATGAAGAGAAGCGCTCTATTTGAAGGGCAACCGAAGCAGTACATGAAGAGAAGCGCTCTATTTGAAGAGCAACCGAAGCAGTACATGAAGAGAAGCGCTCTATTTGAAGGGCAACCGAAGCAGTACATGAAGAGAAGCGCTCTATTTGAAGGGCAACCGAAGCAGTACATGAAGAGAAGCGCTCTATTTGAAGGGCAACCGAAGCAGTACATGAAGAGAAGCGCTCTATTTGAAGAGCAACCGAAGCAGTACATGAAGAGAAGCGCTCTATTTGAAGAGCAACCGAAGCAGTACATGAAGAGAAGCGCTCTATTTGAAGAGCAACCGAAGCAGTACATGAAGAGAAGCGCTCTATTTGAAGAGCAACCGAAGCAGTACATGAAGAGAAGCGCTCTATTTGAAGAGCAACCGAAGCAGTACATGAAGAGAAGCGCTCTATTTACCTCCAATGCTGTGATGATCTCTTTAATAAATATAATATTTAAGATTGGAATGTCATTGGACTTATGTTTGGTGCGCGAGGAATAATTCCCAAATTTACATTGGAGATCCTCAGAAAATTAAATCTTCCTGAAAAGACTCTGCAGACAATCGCATCAACCATTTTAAAATCTTCATTGAACATCATCAATCACCATCTCTATTCATCTTTACAATATACCACTGTATATTATTTATTTTTCAATAAATTCTTATCGTATTGATAGCTACCACATCTTGTTGCAGATCATTAAATTTTTTTTAAATTTAATTATGCATATTTCTAACATTAATTTACATTTCCTTTTTTTTTTGTTCATTTGAATTGCTTAGGATGCCGATATTTTAAATCCAAGAGTTGGACGGCTATCAATAGGATAATAACTTACTACTATAAAGTACATTTAATTTCAAAATTTTAGAATGCATTCTTTGTAAGGTCATACTATGTGTTATTATGTATTTGTAATAAATATGTTTCTTTAAATAATTGATTAAATGGCGATCTTACCCGTGTTAATTCTGTAAGCATGTGCGGCTACAGCTGTTTCGGTGCTTCTTCACACCATCCTCAGAGCCTACTAGATCTCGGCGTCATCTCGAACTTCGCTGCCTGTTGTGTGGGTGCGTTCGATTGTTGAAAAGTGTTTAAATGTGGTGTCAAATAGTGCGTGTGTTCTGAAATTGATCTGTGTGTTGAGAATTTGATCAGGGTGTGTTTTAGTGTGTCTGTATATTTCATATTGTTCTAGTGTGTTGAGTTTTTGGTTTTTGGGTTGTATGTGTAGGATTTCCAAGTCTGTATTTATGTTATTGTATGTGTGGTTAGCATTAGTTATGTGTTCGGCATATGTAGATGTATTGTGTCCTCTGGTTATTGCTTTAATGTGTTCTTTGTATCGAGTTTGGAATGATCTGCCTGTCTGTCCAATGTAGAAACTGTCGCAACTATTACATGTGAGTTTGTATACGCCTGTGTAGTTGTATTTATTTGCTTGTGTTGTTTGTGTGTTGAGATGTCTTTGTAGTGTGTTTTCTGTTCTATATGCTATGTTGTATTTCTGTTTGCTGAATGAGGATGCGATCTTGTGTGTGTTTTTGTTTTCGTATGTTAGTGTGATGTATTTCTTGTGTTTGTCGAGTTTTTGTTTTGTCTTCCTTATGATGTTGTCTATTATGTTTGGGTTGTAATCATTTTCTTGTGCTATGTATTTGATTGAGTCCACTTCTTCATTGTAGTGTTGTTGGCTCATGGGTATGTTGAGTAATCTGTGTACCATTGGTGTGAAGAAGCACCGAAACAGCTGTAAGCCGCACATCCTTACACAATTAACACGAGTAACATCGCCATTTAATCAATTATTTATATTCAAGTGTTAAAAGTAGTGTACGAAAGATTCAACATGGATTATGTTTCTTTATTGATATGATATGATATATTTCTTCACAGCACTTCTTTACATGTAATGGTGTACCTCACATTTCTGTATCCGGTGCCACCATTAACATATTATTACAATAACACATTATTTGCAGTACACGTCTACACACATACTCTCAATTACGCAATGTACCTTTTTTTGTTACTTGGTCAATCTCCCCATCAGTATTTCCTTACATTTTATTTGCTATTCTCTATTTGTTCATTAATCCTAATCTATCTAATATTATATACTACTTTCACACTCCCCTTTATCCTCTAACTACTATTCACTAAAATCTCAATTTCAATTTTTCTCTATAAATTATCATATTGGATTATTTGTCCTATTTGTTCTTTTGACCTTTTATTCAATTACTGTTCCAACATTCAAATGTTAGTAGTAATTTTATGCTGTCACTTGTTCATTTCTCTAAACCCTTTCTCACTATTTTCCCTCATTCTTATTTGCGCTCACTTTCACTTTCTCACTATTCTGCTTACACTTAATCCTTTGTCACTATTCACACTTCCTATAAATAATTATATTTTATTTCACACATCAGCTTATACACTTTCTCTCTCCCCTATACTTCTCGATCTTTTCCAGTTTCACTTTACTTGCACTTTTTGATCACATCCCCACTTTTTTCTACACATATCAAATATCTCTGCTAAATCCTCAACTGTCGCAAATTCTGACCTTTCTTTACTGTTTGTCTCTGCCTTATTTCTGACTTTGTCTTTCTTTCTATTTATTTCTTCTTCTATTCCTCTTTTATTTACCCCCCACGCTTTCACTTTCACATACTAGATTTCCACTACACTCGCACCCTTATTCTTTTCACTACTTCCTTCCCTATCACTTCCTGACTCTTGGTTTCTCTTTTTATCACCCCTCGCCTTTTTTCTAGCGCCGGTGTTGTTTGTTCCGTTATGTTTCTTTATTACATTCACTATATTTTAATCTTTCGCTGTATTTAACTCAGAGGTCTGGAGAGGTGAAAAGGAACGTGCTAGAAGAGTGAGAGCGACATAATCACCGTATTGCTTAGAATGGTTCTGAACAGACGCATGCGACGTGTGAGGTGCGAGGCCCACCTCGCACAAATCCGCATCTCGCACCATAGCACTCACTATCTTTCGTGTAGTCCAGATTTGTGCGAGGAGGGCCTCGCACCTCACACGTCGCATGCGTCGGTTCAGAAAAACCGAGGCTTAAAAGAGAGAGCTGATCCATCTGTAAAGAAGATGAGAAAAAGCAAAGAGAGATAAAGAGGAGAGGAAAGGCAAGACGGAGGAAAAGGATTAAGACTGTGAATAGTGGGAGGAGCTGTAAGAGAAAAAGCTAGATAGGGAATGGAGTGTAATAAGAAAGGTGTGAAAGTAGTGGGGAGAAGAAGAATGAAGGTGGTGGTGAAGGCGAAGAAATGGAAAAGAGTCTCCAGGATTTTCCTTCACTATTGGAATTCCACGCATATGACTCGGTTAAGAGGGAAGTATTATATGATATTCTTATTGAATTTGGTATTCCCAAGAAACTAGTTCGATTAATTAAAATGTGTCTCAGTGAAACATACAGCAGACTCCGTATAGGTCAGTTTCTATCTGATGCTTTTCCAATTCACTGCGGGCTAAAGCAGGGAGATGCACTATCACCTTTACTTTTTAACTTCGCTCTAGAATATGCCATTAGGAATGTTCAGGATAACAGGCAGGGTCTATGCGGAAGACGTGAATATGTTAGGAGAAAATACACAAACGATTAGGGAAAACACGGAAATTCTACTTGAAGCAAGTAACGTGATAGGTTCGGAAGTAAATCCCGAAAATACAA